>NC_058057.1:27407041-27409541 GCF_020085105.1 Siniperca chuatsi
AAACAACAATACACTACACTATAAAAACTATAAAAACAGGTCAGAAATAAATGAAGTACCAGGTGGCTTTACCGGTTGATGATGATAATATGGTATAATAATACAATGTAATAATATAAGTAATAAGTAGTAGTGCATGTACTGTCGAGTTAAGTGTAGCTTATTAAGATTATAATGAGACGGAGGATATTGCACAGCAGTAATAGAGGTATGAACAATATCAATATCAATAAATAGGAAAGACTAAATATTGCACAGGAGTATTAACACAGAATATTGCACAATATTTCAAGTATTGCAGAGATGTTAATAATCCAATGTCCAGTTTAGTGACCTAGGGTCATACAGACTGACACTTAGAGGGAGGAGTTAAAGAGTCTGATGGCCACAGGCAGGAATGACTTCATGTGGCGCTCTGTGGTGCATTGTGGGGGGATGAGTCTTCCGCTGAAGGTGCTCCTTTGTTTGACCAGCACGTCATGGAGCGGGTGGGAGACGCTGTCCAAGATGGTGTGTAGTTTACCCAGCGTCCTCCTCTCTGACACCACCGCCAGAGAGTCCAGCTCCACCCCCGCAATGTCACCGGCCTTACGGATCAGTTTGTTGAGTCTGTTGGCGTCCGCTACCCTCAGCCTGCTGCCCCAGCCTGCTGCCCCCAGCCTGCTGCCCCAGCCTGCTGCCCTCAGCCTGCTGCCCCAGCCTGCTGCCCTCAGCCTGCTGCCCCAGCATGCAACAGCATACAGGACAGCACTGGCCACCACAGACTCATGCAGACTAATGCAGACAGATGCAGGAGACAGAGGGTGGTTTCTGGGTCTACACTGGTGACCAGCGTGCCAGCAGCAGTGGTGCTTCCTCCACAGCGGGAGGTGTTAGAATAAGATGTAGTGTAGGATGTTTGCTTTGTTGTCTGAGAGTTCACCTACAGAGAGTCTGTGTGGTGAAAGACCACAACAACACTCGTCTTGTTTAATCAGTCAGCACTAATGGTGGTCGATTCAAGACAATGCCACCCCTTTTACACACCTTTGACTGGATTCTTCGTTTTTAGGCCCACTTCATATTCTGTCTTCATGCTGCTTCCTTCGTTGGGTCACCGCCAAACTCAGTAGATAAAGGGTTAAAAAGGATGAACTGAAATTTGAAATGTGTGCTGACAGATTTAACGGCAGGAATCAGATCATGATCAGCAGGGCCAGAGGGAGCTGAAGGTAAAATGGCCTCGTTACTCGATATTTTTGTTTTACCTGAAAATAGTGAACAGCAGCTTCCTCCCCGGATTTTCCGGTTTATGATCCAATGTCACCTGACCTTACGATGGTGCAAGACAGTTCAGTCACTGTGAGCTCGCTTCTCATCATAGTGATTGTAATGTTTCTAATATAAACTGAAGAAACTTGGCTTCATCAACTACTGTAGCAACGCTTGGTAACATCCAGCTTGGTGTGAGTTTTCTTCTGCTAAATCCTACTGTCTAACCAAGTGTAGCGTACAGGAAGGAACGCTAGTCGATGCTGCCCTCTGGTGTTGGGAGTATTAATAACTCCTATGTGATAATGGGTACAATGATATAATTTGACAGTTGTCACTAAAATAATATAGCTGTGTGCGCATTGAAGCAGACAACGAAACTCAAAAGTTACTTTCCCTAGTAACTAATTACTTTTATATACAGTAATTGGTAAAGTAACTGTAACTAATTACTACGTTTCAGTAACTTGCCCAACACTGGTGGTGATGCGAGTCCTGCCACCAACCGTAGCTAATACGTTACACCGAAGAAAATACCAATATGGTGCTGATTTTCCACCTCTGCATACGAGAAATAAGTAGTACGAAGCCTTCAGTGTCTCAGAGGGAGCTGTGCGGAGTCTGCTAAATGTCCTCAAGTGATGTCACTCGAGTCGGCGTCGGTCGGGGCTGAAGACTACGAGTTTGAAGATGAAACTAATCTGTTGGTGTGGAGTCAGAAAGCAGTGAGCTCAGCAGACCTCTGCAGCTGCTCCTCTCTGCTGCAGGCTACATTAGCCGCTACTAGCATAACACACCTGAATCTCTGACAGAATTGTCAAGTTGCATTGTGGGTAATGTAGGCGCCTGGTTTGGACAAGGAAAAAATAAATGATATCTCTGGTGCTGCTGCATCGATATTGATCCTCCATCGTCAATCCGTCAATGTTAAGTGCAATGCTAAATTGGTGGAATACTCCTTTAAGTAACTATTATTATTATTATTATTATTATTATTATTATTATTTATTGTTAACGGTACAGCTGAAGACAAACATTGCAACTTGAAGCTCACATCAAACTGACACTCCTCCATGTTTCCTGCTGATGGTTCTGTTGATCCGGCGGCTCGAAGGTTCACAGCTTCCACAGCCGGACTGGAGAGGATAAAGAGAAATGTGAGGTTGTGCTGCCAGAAACCTGAGAGGCAGCTTTTAAGCTTTTGGGGGGATGAATTGTATACCAACACACACACACACACACACACACA